>NW_026638625.1:0-39734 GCF_028554395.1 Pezoporus wallicus
GGGTGCAATAGCCTCGTTATCCCATCAGTGTTTTGGGGGGGGGGAGGTCAATGGGGTCCTTTGTCGCTGTTATCCCCCCAGTGCCTGCAGGACGCAGTTGGGGGGGGGTGTGAGTTCAATGGGGTCCCCTATACCCCCCCCTCCCACCCCATTCACCTCCAGCAGCAGCAGCGTCTCCTGCTCCGTCCACTCCCGCGTGGCGCTGGCGGCCGCTTTGCTCTATGGGGATGGAGATGGGGCAGGGGGGGGGCTGAGCGCTGGTTGGGGGGGGGTGTCCTGGGTGGGTGGGGGTCAGGGTGTTGGGGGGGGGCACCTTGGCAGGGACGTTCCTCTTGCTGTACATGTCCGTGCGGAGCCCGAAGTTCTGCAGCTCCGCCGGCTTCTCCTTGCCCTTGTCGGGGAAGTTGAGCATCTGCTGCGCGGCCGCGCTCTGCTGTGGGGCAGGGGGGACACACACAGGGGACACTGGGCACGGCGCCGTGGGGAGGACGCTGCTCCCATCGCGCCCCATTGAAACCTCAGTGCCCCCCCCCCTTTGCTCCATGGGGCAGGGCTGCATGCGGGGCGCGAGGGGGAGGAGGGAAGGAGCCTTCCTCGGGGGCCGGCCCCCCCCCGCCCCCCCGGGAGCCGCTCACCAGCTCCGGCTTCCCCTTGGTGGGCTCCGGGCCCAGCTCCTCCAGGTCTTTGCTCTTGCGCCCGGTCTTGGCCTCGCCGTCGCTCTGCCGGCCCTGGGGCACGAGGGAAGCTGTGCGACCCCCCACCCCCCCCCACCGGCCCCACCCCCACCCCCGGGGGCAGGCAGAGGAGGGGAGGATGCAGCCGAACCCCCCCCCACCAGCACCCACCTGGGGGGTCTTGGGCTGCAGCGGCACCAGCCCCGAGGGGGTGTCAGCCAGGACGTGGAAGTGGGAGGTGGGGGGCGGCCCCATGGGGGTGGGCCGGCTCTCGGCGTCCACTTGGTAGTTGATGAGGCCCCACTGCTCCAGGAAGGCGTGGACCCTGCGGGGAAGCGGCCTCAGCGCCCAACGGCTCCCGATGGATCCCATGGATCTCACTAGATCCCACGGATCCCCATGGATGCCAATGGACCCCAATAGATCAAATGGATGCCAACGAACCCAAATGCCAATGGATACCCATGGATGCCGATGAATCCCAATGGATGCCCATGGATGCCAATGAATCCCAATGGATGCCAATGGATACCCATGGATGCCAATGAATCCCAATGGATGCCCATGGATCCCAATGGATGCCCATGGATGCCAATGTTTCCCATGGATGCCAATGGATGCCCATGGATGCCAATGGATCCCAATGGATCCCTACAGATCCCATGGATCCCAACGGATCCCATGGATGCCAATGGATGCCCATGGATTGCATGGATGCCAATGGATCCGAATGAAAGCCCATGGATGCCAACGGAACCCAAAGGATGCCCATGGATCCCACAGGTACCAATGGATGGCCATGGATGCCAGTGGATCCCAATGGCTGCCCATGGATCCCACAGATGCCAATGGATGCCCATGGATCCGAATGAATGCCCATGGATCCCACAGATGCCAATGGATGGCCATGGATCCGAATGAATGCCCATGGATCCCACAGACGCCAATGGACGCCCATGGATCCGAATGAATGCCCATGGATCCCACAGACGCCAATGGATGCCCATGGATCCCAATGGATGCCCATGGATCCCACAGATGCCAATGGATGCCCATGGATCCCACAGATGCCAACAGATGCCCATGGATGGCAGTGGATCCCAATGGATGCCCATGGATCCCACAGATGCCAATGGATGCCCATGGATCCCACAGACGCCAATGGATGCCCATGGATCCCAATGGATGCCCATGGATCCCACAGATCCCAATGGATGCCCACGGATAACCAACGGGTCCCATGGACGCCACTGGGTCCCAGCGGCTCGCGCCGGATGCCGGGGCCCTACCGCATGATGGCGCAGACGTCGCCGGCCAGGTTGCGGCGGCAGGCGGTGGAGGTGAGGTACTCCTGCGGGTTGAGGCGGTACGTGTCGATCATGAAGTTCCGGTAGGCCAGGTAACTGCGGGCGAACGGGGGCCTCAGCACCGGCACCGCGGGCACCGCGGGCACCGGCGGCACCGAGCTTCCGGGCCTCACATCTCCGGGGTCTTGGATTTGTTCTTCCCATTGAAGAACTCGGGCAGGGCTCGGCGCTCGATGGCGTGGACGCTGCGGAGAGGGGAGCGTCAAGGAGGGCCCGGGGGGGTCCCCAGCACCACCCTCACCCCCATCCAGGATTGGGCCCTACCTGTTGTAGTCGAACCAGGCGGCGTAGCTGGGGATGATGATGTGATGGGTCTGCTCCGTCACGTTGTCCTCGTGCAGCTCCGGGTTCTTGGCCTGCTCCCCCTTGCTCCCGGTGCCGTTCTCCTCCTCGTCCTGCCCCAGACCAGCACCGCCTGAACCCCTTCGCTGAGGGACCCTCCCCGTCCCTCACGCAGGGCAGGATGAGGCCCCAGCAGCCGCAGGAGCCCCGCTCACCTTCCCGGCCGTCTCCATGCTCTCATCCTCCTGCTCATCTGGAATGGGGGCGAACAGGGATGGGTTGGGAGGGTGGGGAGCTATGGGGCTGGGGGGGGAGGGGGTCCTGCCCCACTGCTCATCCCCGCTGGCTCCCACTCACCCAGGTCTGTCATGGTCCCCCCCTTGACGGGCGCAGACTCCGAGTCCTTCTTGGTGTTCACTGCGGCAAAGGGAAGCGGTGCTGAGCACCCCCAACCCGTGCTGGTGACCGGAGCCGAGGGGTGGTGGGGGGCACCCCATGGGCCCCCCACGGACCTGTCTTGGGCAGGGTGACCTCCTCCACGTTGGGCACGGGCGAGGGCTCGTCCATGTCCTTGGTCAGATCCTCCTGCTCCTCCTCGCGGTGCCCCCGCTTGGACTTGGTGTAAGGGGTGGAGGGGCTGCGAAGGGACAAAGAGAGACCCCCCCCCATGGCCCCATCACCACCAGAGCCCCCCCCCCACCCTTCAGGGCCCTGCCCCTCCGGTCCCCCCCCCCCGGGGGCTCACCCCTTCTTCGCGTTCTTCTTCTTGGCCTCGGGGGTGGGCGAGGGCGAGCGCTTGCGCTTCTTGTAGTTGCCCCCCTTCTTGTCCCTGCGGTCCGAGTCGGGGCTGTTCACCTGGGGGGGGTGTCAGGACATGGGGGGGGTCACTGTGGCCAAGCAGAGACCCCTCCATCCCCATAGCACCCCCCCATCCCCATAGCACCCCCCCATCCCCACAGCATCCCCCCATCCCCACAGCACCCCCCCATCCCCACAGCATCCCCCCCATCCCCACAGCACCCCCCCATCCCCATAGCACCCCCCCATCCCCACAGCATCCCCCCCATCCCCACAGCACCCCCCCATCCCCACAGCACCCCCCCATCCCCGTAGCATCCCCCCCATCCCCACAGCATCCCCCCCCACCGACCTCATCCGTCAGGGTCTTGGCTGAGATCTTCTTCCTGCGGGCGCCGGGGCTCTTCTCGTCCTGCACCTCGTAGTCCTCCTCATTCATCCACTCATTGAAGGTGTCCGTGTCCAGGATCCACTTGGCATGGACCTGAAGGGGGGGGGCTGCAGCCTCCATCCTGGCACCGGTTTGGGGTTGGGGGGGGAGCACAGCAACAGGGATCCCCCCCCCCCCCGTTACCTTCCGGGGCTTCTCTGGGGTCGGAGCATCCTCAACGGAGGCTTCGATTTCGCTGGCGGGGATCCAGGTGTCGTAGCTGGGGGGCAATGGGGGGGGGACACCCAATGGGCAGAGAGGGGGCCCTCGGGCTCCATCCACGCCAACCCCCCCCCCGTCGCCCCTCACCTGTCAGGGTAATAGCCCCAGTGCAGCAGGACCTGTTTGTCGCGCTTCATCACGGGCCGGACCCACTCCTCTGCGGGACAACGGGGCTGAGCACCCGCAGCACCCATAGGACCCATAGCACCCACAGCACCCATAATGCCCGTAGCACTCACAGCACCCATAGCACCCACAGCACCCATAATGCCCGTAGCACTCACAGCGCCCGTAGCACCCACAGCACCCATAGCACCCACAGCACCCATAACGCCCATAGCACTCACAGCATCCACAGCAGCTGCAGTACTCACAGCACCCACAGCACCCTCAGCACCCATAGCAGCAGCCATAACAGCACCCATACCAGCACCCATACCAGCAGCCATAGCAGCCATAGCACCCACAGCATCCTCAGAAACCCCAGCACCCATAGCAGCAATAGACCTCACAACACTCACAGCACTCACAGGACCCCTAGCACCTCCAGCACCCATAGCAGCCCCAGCACCCATAGCAGCCATAATACCCATAGCACCCCCAGCACCCATAGCACCCCCAGCACCCATAGCAGCCACAGCACCCATAGCACCCATAGCAGCACCCATAGCACCCCCAGCCCCGCTCCCACGGGGGTCCCCCCACACCCACCCTCCTCCAGGTTCCCGGGCACGGGGCACACGATGTGGGAGGCGCTGCTCTTGTCCTCGGTCACGGTGCCCTGTGGGGTGGGGGGGGACGACAAGGTTGGGGGGCTGGAGGAGGGGGGGGCGTTGGGTGCAGGCCCCATAGGGACCCCCCCCCGGTGCCACGGACCTGGTGCCTCTTGACGATGTCCTTGAGCTTGCTCAGCAGCTTGGGCTCCAGCTCCTGCTGCAGGAAGATGTTGGGCCGGGCCAGGCAGTTGTTCTATGGGGGGGGGGGGGAAGGATGGTGCTGAGCAATGGGGTCACGGTGAGGGGGGGGTCCGGGGGGGCCGGGTCTGACCTGCACCAGGCTCTTCTCGATGGTCATGAACATCTCCACGTTGCGGTCCATGCGCGACGGGTTCTGGAAATCGAAACGCCGCCTTGTTGGGAGACAAGAGGGAGGCAGTGAGAGCCCCAGCTCCGGCCCGGGGGGGGCACGGCCACGGCCCAGCCCCATTGGGGTCCATAGGGCAGGGCGGGGGGCACGGCCACGGCTCAGCCCCATTGGGGTCCATGGGGGGGGGCACTCACCAGCCTTGGTCACTCTTGAACTTGTAGGCAGCGGCCAGGATGTGGCACAGGGACCCCCCCGCCTTGAAGTCCAGGAAGCATTTGATCTGCAGGGGGGAAGAAAGGGGGCATGGGGGGGTGGGGGCCAGCCCCACATCTATGGGGCACTGCTCCTGCCCCACTGGGGAGCACTGTCTCAATGGAGGTGGGACCCATGGGAGTCCCCTGCTCATTGGGTGTCACTGAGGGGACTGTCCCTGAGGCATCAGTGGGGTCTCATCCCCCACCTATGGGGCATTCCCCCCTATCCCAACAGGTGTGGGACCCACGGGAGTCCCCTGCTCATTGGGAGTCACCTGGAGCATCAACAGGGCCTCACCCCCATCTATGGGGCACTGTCCCTGCCCCATGGCCCGGGCCCTGTCCCATTGGGGCTGGGACCCATGGGAGTCCCCTGGGGCATCAGTGGGGACTCACTGCCCATCTATGGGGCACTGTCCCTGCCCCATGGCCCGTGCCCTGTCCCAATGGGGGTGGGCCCCATAGCAGTCCCCTGGAGCATCACTGGGGCCTCACCCCTCATCTATGGGGTACTGCCCCTACCACCCCTCATCTATGGGGTACTGCCCCTGCCCCATTTGGGGGTAGGACCCATGGGAGTCCCCTCCTCATTATGGGGGGGCTGTCTCTGGAGCATCACTGGGGCCTCACCCCTCATCTATGGGGCACTGCCCCTGCCCCACTGGGGGGTAGGACCCATGGGAGTCCCCTCCTCATTATGGGGGGGCTGTCTCTGGGGCATCACTGGGGCCTCATCCCCCATCTATGGGGCACTGCCCATGCCCCATAGGGGGACCCTGCCCCAATAGGGGTGGGACCCATGGCAGCCCCCTGGGCCATCACTGCGGCCTCACCCCCCATCTGTGGGGCACTGCCCGCGGCCGAGGCCCTGTCCCCCCCCAGCATCCCCATGGCCATCACCGGGGCCTCCGCCGGCCCCGCTCCGGGGGCGCTGCCGTTAGCGGTGCCGGGCGCTCACCGGGAGCTTGGTGAGCGGCGCGTTGCTGACGTGCTTCCCGAACACCTCCTCCTGGAACTGCAGCAGCTGCACCACGAGGCTCGACAGGGACTTGTTGGTGGGGGGCTCGGCCTGGATGTACTGCGGGCACCGGGGCCTCCGCTCACCGACGGCAACGGCAATGGCGGCCGGGCCCGGTGAAGCGAGCAGCGCCCCCGCGCTCCGTTCACCCCCCCCCCGGTTCTCCCGGCGCCCTTTTTACCTTCTTGTAGTTCTTGCCCAGCCACAGCCGGACGTTGTCGAACTGGCTCACGGTGTCCGAGGCCTCGTAGTACTTCACGTTGGGGCCGCCGTCCTTCTTCCGCACCGCCATCTTGGAGCGGGGCCGCCTCCTCCCCGCCGCCGCCGCCGCGCTGCAACGCCCCCTAGCGGCGACGCAAAGCACGCACGCGTTGTAGCGCCCCCTGCCGGCTCCTCCACACCTCGCATGCATCACACCCCCCCCCCCACCAAAAACGCTCCCGTTTCTCCGCGGTGCTCCCCGGTGTTTCCCGTTATCCCGGTGGGAACGGGAGCGATGGGGGTAAAGGATGGGAGCGGGTGGGGGGGATGCGGTGGGAGCGGCTCTAGGCGGAGCGCGGCGGAGGGAGGCGCGGGAGTCACGGTGGCCGAGTGGTTAAGGCGTTGGACTCGAAATCCAATGGGGTTTCCCCGCACAGGTTCGAATCCTGTCCGTGACGCGACCCGTTCCTTTTCCTTTTTGGGGGGTTTAACGATGGAACCCCGCATCCAAACCTTGTTCTTTTCAATGCGGGACACCGTAAAACGGGGGGAACCACCCCCCACCACCACCATTGACCCTCAGCATCGCTCTCGGGAGCACGGAGCTAAAGGAAGGAGAACGCCGTTTATTGATGGCTGCAGCCCCGTGCCCACCGGGGGAGGAAATCCGGTTAAACCCAACCGAAACGGCCAATAAATTAAAAGGTCCCGAGGGGAACGGGGGGGTGGGAGCCAGCCCCCGAGCCCTGGGACCGGCCCCCGAGCCCCCGGGACCGGCCGGGGGCCGGTCCCGGGGGCTCGGGGGCCGGTCCCAGGGCTCCAATCAGCGCCAACCAAGAGAAGGGCAAAGCCAAACCGGACCCACGGGCACTGAAGGAAGAGCAGAGAGAACGGGAGCCACCCAAGGGGTGCATGCACGGAGCGAGGGTGCTGAGCCCCCCGCCCCCCTTTTGGCTTGGGGAATCCAGAGGGAGATGGGTCCAGCGCCCACAAGTCCTTGGAAGCGAAAGGATGGAGATGAAAGGGCTGAGGACCACGAGGATGGAGGCGGCTCCATCACCATGGGGTTCCTTCAGATCTCCTCCACGCCGTGAGCGAAGATCATGACGAGCCCCGGCTCGAGGACCATGTCCTCGCCCATGTGCTGGTTCTCGCAGGCCATCACCACCACGGCCTGCTTGCCGGGGATGCGCTTGGCCACGTAGTTCTCGTAGTAGCGCCGGTTCATTTGCCGCGTCTCCAGCGTGGCCAAGCCTTGGGGCCAGTTGCGCTCGTGCGCGTTCTCGATGAGCTCGTTGGTGATGGACGGGGGGCACCCGCTCTCCACCAGCGAGCGCTTGATGACGGCCTGGAGCACGGCGTCCGGCGTGGAGATCATCCCCCCCCAGCGCGTCACCCGCGCCGGCTGCAGGGAGTTCACCCACCTGCGGGCACAGCGCGGGCAGGATCAGTGCCCGCGGCTCTGCTGCCGTAGGGCATCACGGAGCGGAGCATTCCCCTGGCATGGGGCAGCCAAACCGGCTCCGGTCACCCACCACGAGCTTCCCTCGCCTCCAACCTGAACCCGGGCCAGGTTGAACTCATCACCTCTTGTGTCCCCCCCCACCCTGCACGCAGCTAACGGGGTCAGAAGCTGCTTCCTTCCCAAAGAAGCTTTGGATGCAAGTGGGAAGCTGCGGATGCTCCATGGTGCCAGCAGCTCCCGGCACCAATCCTGCTCCCCAGCACCCCTTGAATCCCGAGCACTTACTCCAGGATCTCGTTGTACTCAATGGTCTCCTCCAGGTTCTGCAGGTTGGGGTTCACGCTGCGGATGGCGCGCATGTAGGCCTTGAGCAGTTGGATGTCCCTCTTCTGCAATGACATCGGGGGGGGGGAACGGGGACGGGACCTTCCCATCGTCACTGCTGGGCCACGAGGTGCCCCCACGGCACCCCCAGCCACCTCCTTCACCCTGGGGTCCCTGTGGGCATCCCTATGGACATCCCTGTGGGCATCCCTGTGGGCACCCCTATGCGCACCTCTATGGGCATCCCTACCTGCATCCCTGTGGGCATCCCTACATGCACCTCTATGGGCATCCCTGTGGGCATCCCCATGGACATCCCTGTGGGCATCTCTATGGACATCCATATGGGCATCTCTGTGGGCATCCCTGTGGGCATCCCCTGGCACACATGGACCCACCTGCTCTGCCAGTTGGTGCTTGTGCTCAGCTGAGGTCTTCTCCAGCTCAGCGATCCTGGTCTGCTGCTGCTGCACCACGGATCGCAAGTGCTTGATGCAGTTGTGGTTGGGGAGCTCATCCTTGGGCATTTCCAAGCTGGGGAGGAGGACGGGATGAGGAGAAGGGGAGGGAGTTACACAGCAGAGCACTCAGCATTGCCACGGGAACAGGCTCCAGGATGAATCCAGCCAGGAGATGCTGGAAGCTGGGATGGGTGCAGGAGCACCGGCTCCCTGCAGGGGAGGAGCTATGGCAGGCAATGGGGACGCTCCAGAGCTCCCCCCACACCCGAACCTCCTCCATCCGAGCTCGGCTGGGCCCCAAGCTGATCCATCCACGCATCCTGCCTGGATGCTCACTGCACATGGGTGGGATGAGGACGGGCACCAAGTGCTCCCACCGGAGCTGAAATGGCTCTGGATGGATCCAGGAGCCGGGCAGCCTGGGGCTTCCACCCAGCACTACAAAGGACGGGGTCCCCTCCACCACAACCATCCCATCGGAACCATGGCCCCAGGGCCCGGTTTGGGTTGGAACGGACCCTACATGAATGCAGGGAGCAAGAGGCCGGGCTCACGTCCCACCCCCTTCCACCCAACCTGAACCCCCCGGCACCGGGAGCACCCCGAGCCCTGCACTGCGGGTGCTGGGTGCCGGCTCACCCGCAGCCCTGCTCGCAGGTGACGGGGCGCTTGGGGTTGTGCTCGCAGTCGTTGAGGTGAGCCATGAGGTTGTCGAGGCGCACGACGGCCGTGCAGCCGAAGACGGCGTTGTCGCAGGTGATCTGCAGCTTGGAGAGCATGTTCCGCATGATGCGCGGCACGGGCCGCAGGTGAGCCACCGTCACCACGCTGCGGTCCACGGGGCACGTCTGCTGCTGCGAGAACCACTGCGTGATGCAGGCGTTGCAGAAGGCGTGCTCGCAGTGGGGAGCCTGCAGGAGCAAGGGCAGCGGTGACGGAGGGCACCGGAGCATCGCTGAATGAGGACTGGAGCATCACCGAGTGAGCACCAGAGCATCGGTGAATGAGGACCAGAGCATCACTGAGTGAGCACCAGAGCATCACCGAGTGAGCACCAGAGCATTGCTGAATGAGGACTGGAGCATCACTGAGTGAGCACCAGAGCATCGCTGAGTGAGGACCAGAGCATCACCGAGTGAGCACCAGAGCATTGCTGAATGAGGACTGGAGCATCACTGAGTGAGCACCAGAGCATCACCGAGTGAGGACCAGAGCATCACCGAGTGAGCACCAGAGCATCGCTGAGTGAGGACCAGAGCATCACCGAGTGAGCACCAGAGCATCGCTGAGTGAGGACCAGAGCATCACCGAGTGAGCACCAGAGCATCGGTGAATGAGGACCAGAGCATCACTGAGTGAGCACCAGAGCATCACCGAGTGAGCACCAGAGCATTGCTGAATGAGGACTGGAGCATCACCGAGTGAGGACCAGAGCATCACCGAGTGAGGACCAGAGCATCACCGAGTGAGGACCAGAGCATCACCGAGTGAGGACCAGAGCATCACCGAGTGAGGACCAGAGCATCACCGAGTGAGGACCAGAGCATCACCGAGTGAGGACCAGAGCATCACTGAGTGAGCACCAGAGCATCGCTGAGTGAGCACCAGAGCATCACCGAGTGAGGACCAGAGCATCACTGAGTGAGGACCGGAGCAGCATTGGATCATTGATCCAGAGGATCAGAGCATCAGTGGATCATTGAGCCAAAGGATGAAAGCATCACTGGATCACTGACCCAGATGATCAGGGCATCACTGGATCATCGATCCAGAGGATCAGCAGCATTGGATCATCGATCCAGAGGATCAGAGCAGCATTGGATCATTGATCCAGAGGATCAGAGCAGCATTAGATCATCGATCCAGAGGATCAGAGCAGCATTGGATCACTGACCCAGAGGATCAGGGCATCATTGGATCATTGATCCAGAGGATCAGAGCAGCATTGGATCATTGATCCAGAGGATCAGAGCAGCATTGGATTATTGATCCAGAGGATCAGAGCACCATTGGATCATTGATCCAGAGGATCAGAGCATCAGTGGATCATTGATCCAAAGGACCAGAGCACCATTGGATCACTGAGCCAGAACATCAGAGCATCATCATGGAGTCGGATCAGAGCATCACTGGACCACTGACCCAACTGGGCTGGAAAAGAGCCTGAAGACCAAATGCAAGCCTCACGTCAGGAAGCGCAGGGACAGGACAAGGGCTGACGGGATCAAACCGGAGCAGCTGAACCCCATGCACAGAGCCTCGATGCCCACACGGAGGAGCGAGAGCCCCACCAGCAGCAGAGCTCTCCCTGCCCCGGATCAGGAGGTGGCCATCACCCTCCATGCCCCCAGCCACATGGAGCATTCCCAGAGCAGCTCCAGGTGCTGCTCCCGCTGGGAAGGGGCACAGGTGATGGGCTGGGCCGAGCCGAGCGTTCCAAAGGTCACCTCCCTCTATTGACACAGCTGAGCCCTGCTCCCGCTGCCAGGAACAGGGAATGATGGGGAAACCCATCCCAGGCTTCTCCCTTCCAGCCCCTTCCTTCCTTACCTTCCACTGCCCCAAAGCAGGAGCAGGGGCATTGGGAACCCATGGGGCTCAGGGCATCCAGAGCTCCGGAGCCTGAGACAGTGTCCCTATGGGTCACACCCACAGCAGTGTCCCTATGGATCACACCCACAGCAGTGTCCCTATGGGTCGCACCCACAGCAGTGTCCCTATGGATCACACCCACAGCAGTGTCCCTATGGGTCGCACCCACAGCAGTGTCCCTATGGGTCGCACCCACAGCAGTGTCCCTATGGATCGCACCCACAGCAGTGTCCCTATGGATCACACCCACAGCAGTGTCCCTATGGGTCGCACCCACAGCAGTGTCCCTATGGATCACACCCACAGCAGTGTCCCTATGGATCACACCCACAGCAGTGTCCCTATGGATCACACCCACAGCAGTGTCCCTATGGGTCACACCCACAGCAGTGTCCCTATGGGTCACACCCACAGCAGTGTCCCTATGGATCGCACCCACAGCAGTGTCCCTATGGGTCACACCCACAGCAGTGTCCCTATGGGTCACACCCACAGCCGTGTCCCTATGGGTCCCACCCACAGCAGTGTCCCTATGGATCACACCCACAGCAGTGTCCCTATGGATCACACCCACAGCAGTGTCCCTATGGGTCGCACCCACAGCAGTGTCCCTATGGGTCGCACCCACAGCAGTGTCCCTATGGGTCGCACCCACAGCAGTGTCCCTATGGATCACACCCACAGCAGTGTCCCTATGGGTCGCACCCACAGCAGTGTCCCTATGGGTCGCACCCACAGCAGTGTCCCTATGGGTCGCACCCACAGCAGTGTCCCTATGGATCACACCCACAGCAGTGTCCCTATGGGTCGCACCCACAGCAGTGTCCCTATGGATCACACCCACAGCAGTGTCCCTATGGGTCGCACCCACAGCAGTGTCCCTATGGATCACACCCACAGCAGTGTCCCTATGGGTCGCACCCACAGCAGTGTCCCTATGGATCACACCCACAGCAGTGTCCCTATGGATCACACCCACAGCAGTGTCCCTATGGGTCACACCCACAGCAGTGTCCCTATGGGTCGCACCCACAGCAGTGTCCCTATGGATCACACCCACAGCAGTGTCCCTATGGGTCGCACCCACAGCAGTGTCCCCATGGCACGCACCTGCACGGGCTCCTCCAGGACTCCACTGCAGATGGGGCAGATGAGGTCCTCGTCCACATCCCCCTGGAAGCGCGCCACATCGTACCCCATCGCTCAGCACCGCCTCCGGGACCCTGCGCACGCGGACACCGTGGTTACGGGAGCATCCCATGGGGGGGGGGGGGGGGGGGGATGGAGCGGATCCCAGCCCCCCCCATTCCCAAATCCCATCCCAAGGACGCCGTTCCCAGCTGCTCGCCCTGGCCTGGAGCCAGCCTCGAGCTCTGCCCCACGGCTTCCCAGCTCCTCCTCCTCCCCCATTCCCAATGGGAAGAGCCATGGGAAAGGAGGTCCCAGCCTCAGCACCAGGAGCAATGGGAACACAGGCACACGGATCCCTCTGGAGGCTCCAACAGGGACACGGCCAAGCCCGTGCCCAAGCTGCTCATGCACCCCCATGGCCTTCCCTTGGGATTCTCCCCCAGGAAAGGGCCGGAATTCCCTCCCCATCCCTTTCGAGGCTGCTCCCAACCCAAGCCCCAGCAGCTCCATTGGGTTCAAGCCCACTTGGACGCTGACTCCAGGAGCATCCCAGTATCCAAAGGGAATTGCACTGAGTGCCACCTCTTCAGAGCCACATTCCCAATCCCAACATGATCCTGGGAACAAGGACCCTGGCGAGACACTCGCATGCCTGCATTCATATCCAGTGGGAAAAGGCTTTCAGAGGGGAGACTGCGATGGGATCGGGGGCAGCTCTGCGCTGTGAGGGTGGTGGGACATGGGATGGGATGGACTGGGAGGAGCGGGATGAGGAGCGGGATGAGGAGCGGGATGAGGAGCGGGATGAGGAGCGGGATGAGGAGCGGGATGAGGAGCGGGATGAGGAGCGGGATGAGGAGCGGGATGAGGAGCGGGATGAGGAGCGGGATGAGGAGCGGGATGAGGAGCGGGATGAGGAGCGGGATGAGGAGCGGGATGAGGAGCGGGATGAGGAGCGGGATGAGGAGCGGGATGAGGAGCGGGATGAGGAGCGGGATGAGGAGCGGGATGAGGAGCGGGATGAGGAGCGGGATGAGGAGCGGGATGAGGAGCGGGATGAGGAGCGGGATGAGGAGCGGGATGAGGAGCGGGATGAGGAGCGGGATGAGGAGCGGGATGAGGAGCGGGATGAGGAGCGGGATGAGGAGCGGGATGAGGAGCGGGATGAGGAGCGGGATGAGGAGCGGGATGAGGAGCGGGATGAGGCCCTTTTCCCCCTTCTCTTCCTTCCCTTTTCCTGGTGCTCCGGCTCCAGCCTCAATGCTGCCGACTGGGACCTTCTTGGCCGGGGCCCTTTGGGTGCTGCTCCTCCCAAGAGCACCAAGGGCTGGACGGGACGGGAGAGGAAGCGCTCTGGCATTCCATGGACATCCCATGTTGGATACCCCAGCCCTTTCCCAAAGCTTCCCAGAAGCCCTTGGGGAGCAGAGCGGAAAGGGGAAGGCACCGCCCGGGAATGCTGCGGATGCTGCCCTGGAAGAGGCCCGGATCCAAGGGGAACGGGGACAGCTCCGCACCGGGAGCGACCGAGCCAACCCCACCGGCATTCCCGCTGTGAGGAAGCAGGACCCATCTCCAGGGGCTCACACACAGGCTTCCCCCCAGGCACGTCCCAGGATTCCTTTGGGAATCCACTGCGCCCCGCAGAGCATTCCAAGCCCTGGGAATTCCTCCGCCTCTTCCCGGGGGGCTCTTCCCAGCAATTCCCGCTTTGGGAAGCACTGGAGAGCTTCGCATTCCCAAGGCCACTGCTCCACGGGGAGATTCCCAAACCAGTTCCGTCGCATGCCCACCACCACCGTGAAGCATCCCATAATAACAGGGGCTGGAGGAGCTTTATGGTCCCTTCCCAGGGAAAGCATTCCAGGATTCCATGATTCAGGCAGGGCTGGATGGTTTCAACCCTGCCCGCGCCTCGGTGCCGGAGCTGCTCCCATAGGGAACAACGACGCCAAGGAGCCAAGTCCCGGGCAGGAGCGCTTTGGGAGCCCCTGGCGCTGGAATTCCATGGAATCCTTTGGGATTTGAGGCTCTTCCTTGGGAGCTGCTCCAGCAGCGGGCTTGGATCCCCATGTAAACGCTGGAGCATTCCCAAGGGCTCCATGGGGAGGGAGGGGGTGCCCACCGCATCCCGATGGATAACGGGAAGGGCTTACCTTGCGCGGCAGAATTCCCGGCGGAGCGGCGCGGGGCAGGGCCGCGCTCCCAAAGGCCCATCTTTTCCCTTCGCCTCCTCCGCAGCTCCCGGCGCCCTTCCTGGAATGCCGGGAGCAAGGAACGGGAATGGGATGGGAAGGCTCCGCTCCTGCAGGAGCCCAGGCGCCTTCCCGAGCGCTCCATGAGCGGGGAAGGGACGTTGGGAGCTGCCTCCTCATCCCTCTTGTCCCGTTGGAATGGGAAGAACACAGCTCCCACCCCCCCCCCAGGCTCAATGCAACCAAGCCGTTGAGGGAAACCACCCCTTTGGGTGCTCCCAATGGGAACAAACCCCCCTTTGGGTGCTCCCATTGGGAACAAACCCCCCTTTGGGTGCTCCCAATGGGAACAAACCCCCCTTTGGGTGCTCCCATTGGGAACAAACCCCCCTTTGGGTGCTCCCATTGGGAACAAACCCCCTTTGGGTGCTCCCATTGGGAACAAACCCCCCTTGGGTGCTCCCATTGGGAACAAACCCCCCTTTGGGTGCTCCCATTGGGAACAAACCCCCCTTTGGGTGCTCCCATTGGGAACAAACCCCCCTCTGGGTGCTCCCGTTGGGAACAAACCCCCTTTGGGCGCTCCCGTTGGGAACAAACCCCCCTTTGGGTGCTCCCGTTGGGAACAAACCCCCCTTTGGGTGCTCGGTGGGTTTCTTCCCTTAAGTCCCGCCCTTCCGGCACTACCATTGGCTCCCGGCGCCGCTCTCCTGCGAGCTGATTGGCTGCCCGCCGGGGGTGGATGGGACGCTTCCGGGTGTGCCCGCGGTAGCGGCGGCGGCGCGGGGCCAGGTGAGCGCGCGCGGAGCGGAGCGGAGCGGGGCGGAGGGTGCGGGAGCGCCCCCTGGCGGCGGGGCGGAGCCGGCCCCGGTCCCGGTGCCTCCATCCCCGTGTCCCGGTCCCGTATCCGGGTCCCGTATCCCGGTGCCCCATCCCGGTGCCTCCATCCCTGTATCCCGGTGCCTCCATCCTTGTATCCCGGTGCCTCCATCCCCCGTATCCCGGTGCCTGCATCCCCCCCATCCCGGTGCCTCCACCCCCGTATCCCTGTGCCCCATCCCGGTGCCTCCATCCCTGTATCTCGGTACCGTGTCCGGGTCCCATATCCCGGTGCCCCATCCGGGTGCCTCCATCCCCGTATCCCGGTGCCTCCATCCCCGTGTCCCGGTGCCTCCATCCCCCGTATCCCGGTGCCTCCACCCCCGTGTCCCGGTGCCTTCACCCCCGTGTCCCGGTGCCCCATCCCGGTGCCTCCATCCCTGTATCCCGGTGCCTCCATCCTTGTATCCCGGTGCCTCCATCCCCGTGTCCCGGTGCCTCCATCCCCCGTATCCCGGTGCCTCCATCCCCCGTATCCCGGTGCCTCCATCCCCGTGTCCCGGTGCCCCATCCCGGTGCCTCCATCCCCGTATCCCGGTGCCCCATCCCGGTGCCTCCACCCCCGTGTCCCGGTGCCCTCCGCAGGGCCCCGTTGAGCACCATGAGCACCGAGACGCTGGTGAAGGACGTGAAACCGGGGCTCAAGAACCTCAACCTCATCCTCATCGTGCTGGAGACCGGTGCGTGCGGGGCGGGGGAGCCCCGGTAACCCCCGTTCCTGTGACCCCCCCCCATCCCGTGATCCCCCCCCAGGGCGGGTAACGAAGACCAAGGACGGACACGAGGTGCGGACCTGTAAAGTGGCCGACAAGAGCGGGAGCATCAACATCTCCGTGTGGGACGACGTCGGGAACCTCATCCAGCCCGGGGACATCATCCGGCTCACCAAGGGGTGCGGGCACCGCGGGGAGAGGGGTCTGTGGGGCAGGGATGGGATCGGGGTCTGTGGGGCAGGGATGGGATCGGGGTCTGTGGGGCAGGGATGGGATCGGGGTCTGCGGGGCAGGGATGGGATTCGGTGTCTGTGGGGCAGGGATGGGATCGGTGTCTGTGGGGCAGGGATGGGACCGGTGTCTGTGGGGTGTAGATGGGACTGGGGATACTGGTGTCTGTGGGGCAGGGATGGGATCGGTGTCTGTGGGGCAGGGATGGGATCGGTGTCTGTGGGGCAGGGATGGGATCGGTGTCCGTGGGGCAGGGATGGGATTGGTGGCTGTGGGGTAGGGATGGGGACTGGGGGTACCGGTCCCTATGGGGCACCCCTGGCCTGACCCCCCCTTGCCCCCCCCAGGTACGCGTCTGTCTTCAAGGGCTGCCTCACGCTGTACACGGGGCGCGGGGGGGACCTGCAGAAGATCGGAGAGTGAGGACGGGGCCGGGTTTGGGGGTGATGGGGGGTGAAGGGGGGGACCCCACTGACCCCCCCCGTCAGGTTCTGCATGGTCTATTCCGAGGTGCCCAACTTCAGCGAACCCAACCCCGAGTACGCGGCGCAGCAATCGCAGAGCAAAGGGGTGAGGGGGGGCACAGAGAGGATGGGGGGGGCAGAGAGGGGATGGGGGGGGCAGAGAGGGGATGGGGGGGCACAGAGGGGATGGGGGGGGCAGAGAGGGGATGGGGGGCACGGAGAGGATGGGGGGGGCAGAGAGGGGATGGGGGGCACAGAGGGGATGGGGGCACAGAGGGGATGGGGGCACAGAGAGGATGGGGGCGCAATGGGGATGGGGGGCAGAGAGAGGATGGGGGGGCAATGGGGATGGGGGGCACAGGGGATGGGGGGGCAATGGGGATGGGGGGGCACAGAGGGGATGGGGGGCAATGGGGATGGGGGGGCACAGAGGGGATGTGTGTGCAATGGGGATGGGGGGGCAATGGGGATGGGGGGCAATGGGGATGGGGGGAACAGAGGGGATGTGTGTGCAATGGGGATGGGGACACAGAAGGGATGGGAGGGCACAGGGGATGGGGGTCACACAGTGGGGATGGGAGGGGCACAGGTTGGGGGGGGCACGTGTCTGGCCCCACACCGGGGGTGCCCCCATCTCCCCCCCAGGCCCAGAACGAGAGCGCGGCCCCGGCCCCCCCCCAGACGAGCCAAGGCCCCCCCGCGCCCCCCCCGGGTAGGTCCCACATCCCCTTCCCCCCCCTTTCCTTGTTCCCCCGCCCCCAGCTCCCATCCCGCTGCCTCCTCCCCCTCCCTCTGCTCCTCTTGCAGCCCCCGAGGGCCAGAACGGGAACGGGGCCCCCCCCGCGCACCCCCCCAGCGGCCGCATCACCCGCAGCCAACCCGGGCACCCCCCGCTCAGCAACGGCAAAGAGACGCGGAGGAGCAGCAAGAGATAACGGGGCCCCCCCGCCCCACCCCTGCCTTGTGGGGGGGTTAATAAAGGTTGAGCCCCTGCCGCCGCCTCTGCCCCATTGCAGGCTCCATCCCCGCACCGCGCCCTTTAAGACCCCCCCCATCCATGCGTGGCCCCTCCCTGATGGGAGCAGCCCCACGGTGACCCTTGCCCCCCCCCGGGTTGGGTGCAGCGAACGCGGTGCAGGTGAGCAATGTGGGGGGGGGTGTGATACCGGTACCGCGGAGCGATGGGGGGGGACCACGCACCCCAAGTTGGGGGGGGGGGGGGGGGGAGGCAGCACTGGGGGCTATGGGGCGGTGATGGAGGGGTCGCAGCCCCATGGATTGGGGGGGGGGGGGTGGCAGCGCCGTTCTCCCCCCCAATGGTCAAACATTAACCGGGCCCCCCCCCCTCCCCTCCGCGTTGTCCCCGCAGCCCCCATGGGCGGCCGCGGGCTCCTGGTGCTGCCGCTGCTGCTGGCGCTGGGGAGCGCGGAGCACGGGGGGTACCTGCGGCGCCTCTTCGGGCACTACGGGGGGGCCAACGGGACGCTGCCGTCCGAGGGCCTGGCGCGGCTGCTCGGGAGCCTGGGGCTGGGCCGGGTGCGGGTGGTTCGCATCCAGCACGAGGAGCTGGGCCACGGCCACGTCAGCCACCTCGACCTGCTCGAGGTGCAGGAGGAGCGGCACCGCCACCGCCACCCGCTATGGGAGCACGGCGGGGACCCGGCCACCCCGGCCCCCGGCAGGTACCGCGGCCCCATCCGGCCCCGATCCCCCCCTTCCATTCCCTTCCCTTCCGCGCTGCTCCGTGGACTCACCCCGCGCTCTGCCCCGCAGCCCCCGACCCACGCGGGCTCAGAGCACCCTGAAGCCGGGACCCACCGAGAACCGTGGGGCCCCCCCGGTGCCGGGGCTGAGCCTGCTCGGGAGGGTCCTGGGCTTGGAGCCCTCCGGCGCTGAGCACCCGAACCACGACGTGAGCAGGGATCCGGGGGGGTTGGGGGGTTCGGTGTCACCATGGGGGGGACCCCCCCCCTTGTGTCCCCCCCCATGGCCGCTCATTGCCGGCCCCACAGTGCCTCAACGTGAGCCAGCTCCTGGTGAGCGTGGGGCTGGAGGCGGCGGCGCAGCTCACCCCGGAGCAGTTCTCGCTGCTCTGCCCGGCCCTGCTCTACCAGATCGACAGCAGGGTCTGCATCCAGCACAGCGACGACGTGGAGCTGCCCCCGCCCGGGGGGGGCCCGTGGGCAGGTAACCCCCACACCGGGGCCCTGACCCTGCCCCCCGGTCCCTCATCACCCACCCCTGCGGCCCCTGTACGGGCAGCTCCATCCTGTGATGCCCCATCCCTGCATCCACCAGGGTCTGGTCCCTGAGCCCCTGGTCCCCCATCATCAGCTGGACCCAGCGTCCCCATCCCGGGCTCCCCCACCCCTCCTTCATCACTCCTGCATCTTGTCCCACCCCATCCTGCATCCCCACGTTCCTCCCTTTCCCCATGCCCCAGCACCCCATGTCCCATCCCGTACCTGCAGCCCCATCCTCAGGTCCCCGTGCTCCACATCCCTGCATCCTTCAGTGTCTGGTCCTCGTATCCCTGCACCCTGAGCCTCTGGTTCCCCATCACCTGGACCCTGAGTGCCCTGTACCTGCATCCCCATCCCTGGCTCCCTCACCCCTCCATCATCATCCCTGCATCCTGTCCCCGTTCCCAACACCCCATCCTTCACTGCCCATCCCACATCCCCACCTTCCTCCCTTTCCCCATGTCCCAGCACCCCATGTCCCATCTCTGGCTCCCCCGTACCTGCAGCCCCATCCTCAGGTCCCTGTACTCCCCATCCCTGCATCCCCCAGGGTACGGTCCCCGTGTCCCTGCACCCTGAGGTCCAGGTCCCCCATCACCTGGGCCATGTGGGCTCTGTCCCTGCATCCCCATCCCTGGCTCCCCCGCATCTCCCCCGTCTCCTGTGCCCCATCCCCGCACCCCCACGTTCCTCCCTTCCATCCCCGGCTCCTGCCCCGTCCCGCAGCGCTGGGCTGGGCGCTCTTGGCCGTGGCCTTCATCAGCCTCCCGTCGGCGGGGGCCGTGGCTCTCGTCCCGCTCCTGAGCCGCAGCTTCTTCCGCTCGCTCCTCGCCTTCCTGGTGGCCTCGGCCGTGGGGACGCTCTGCGGGGACGCCCTGCTCCACCTCTGGCCCCACGTAGGTACCGGAGCCCCCCGCGTTACCGGGGCCGCACGGGGAGGGCACCGGAGGCACCGGCTCTGAGCCGCGCATCCCCGGTGCCCAGGCGCAGGGGCAGCACCCGGAGGCGGCGGAGGCGGCTCCGGGACCCGCGGTGCTGCAGGGGCTGGCGGTGCTGGGCGGAATTTACCTCCTCTTCCTGCTCGAGCTGCTCCTGGGGATGCTGCGCCGGAGCCGCGAGGCCGCGGTGAGGGCCGGAGGCACCGGGGGTTGAGCGGGGGTGGGGGGCTTGGGGCTTCCCCCCCCCCCCCCCTCCTCACCACCACCGGGTCCGGCTCCGCACCCGACCCCTCGGTGGTGCCTTCAGCAGGGAGCGACCCCGGATGCAGGCGCTGGGGTCCTGGCGCCGTTAAGAGGAGGTAAAACCGCCCCCCCCCCCCCCCCCCCCCCCCCCCCCCCCCCCCCGCTCCGGTACCGAGCAGCGGCCCCGGTCCCCGAGCCCACCCCCGGTCCCCCCCCCCCCCCCATGGCAGGGGCTGAGCCGCGGCCGGCGGCCCCGGAGGCAGAGCTGGAGCTGATGCCCCGCGGGGCCCCCCCCCACCACGGACACTCCCACGGCCCCGCGCTGCCCCCCAGCCCCGCGGCCGCAGACGTGGTGTGGATGGTGGTGCTGGGCGACGGGGTCCACAACCTGACCGACGGGCTGGCCATCGG
Organism: Pezoporus wallicus; assembly: GCF_028554395.1. Lineage (NCBI taxonomy): Eukaryota > Metazoa > Chordata > Aves > Psittaciformes > Psittacidae > Pezoporus > Pezoporus wallicus. The sequence continues at coordinate 20,623 of NW_026638625.1, forward strand.
TGAGGGGCATGCGTGGGGATAAGGGAGGCACGGGGGTAGGGATGCACAGGATAGGGATGCACAGGGATAGGGATGCACAGAGACAGGGATGCACAGGGGTAGGGATGTATGGAGGCACGGGGATAGGGATGCACAGGATAGGGTTGCACAGTGATAGGGATGTATGGAGGCATGGGGATAGGGATGCACAGGACAACGGATGCACAGGGATAGGGATGCACAGAGACAGGGATGCACAGGGGTAGGGATGTATGGAGGCACGGGGATAGGGATGCACAGGATAGGGTTGCACAGTGATAGGGATGCACAGGGACAAGGGATGCAGAAAGGATAAGGATGCAGGGGATGGGGATGTAGGGGGACAGGGATGCACAGGAGGAGGCATGCATGGCTATAGGGAGGCACAGGGATAAGGATACACAAGGATAGGGATGCACAGGTGTAAGGATGCTCAGGGACAAGGGATGCACAGGTACAAGCGGTACCTGGGGCACCGGGGGCCGGGCAGGTCCGGCCTCAAGCTCCCTCTTCCCGCAGGTGCCGCCTTCTCGCACAGCATCCCCAGCGGGCTCAGCACCGCCCTGGCCGTGCTCTGCCACGAGCTGCCCCACGAGCTCGGTATGGTCCTGCCCCCCCCCCCCCAGCCCCCCCGGTGGCCGTGGCCCCCCTCGAGCACCCACGTTCCCCCCCCCCATAGGCGACCTGGCCGTGCTGCTGCAGGCGGGCACGTCCCCGCGCACCCTCCTGCTCCTCAACCTGCTCTCGGCTCTGCTCTCCTGCCTGGGGGCGGCGGCGGGGGCCGCCGTGGGGCAGAGCGCGGCTCATCTCACCCCATGGATCCTCACCCTCACCGCGGGCGTCTTCCTCTACGTGGCTTTGGCCGATATGGTAAGGGGGCAGCGGCGGGGCAGCCGTGGGGCAGCCGTGGGGCAGTGGTGAGGCAGCCATGGGGCAGTGGTGGGGCAGCGGTGGGGCAGCGGCGGGGGAGCCGTGGGGCAGTGGTGGGGCAGCCGTGGGGCAGTGGTGGGGCAGCCGTGGGGCAGCGGCGGGTCAGCCGTGGGGCAGCGGTGGGGCCGGTGCCGGTGCTGACCCCGCTCTGCCCCAGCTCCCCGAGGCTCTGCGCCGCTCCGAGGACCCCGATGCGGGCTCGTGGGGCCGCTTCCTCCTGCAGAACGCGGGGTTCCTGCTGGGCAGCGGCACCATGATGGGCATCGCCTTGGCCGAGGGCCACGTCCGCGCCTGGCTGCAGCCCTGAGCGGCCCCGCTGCAGCCCCCGGCACCGGGCATCGCCCCCCGCAGCATCCCCGGGGGGTTCATCCCCATCCGGTCCCTGCCTCCCCGCGGGGACGGGAGGGCTCCGGGGCGGACCCCGGCGGCGTTTCCCCTTCTCCGTCCCCTTGGACCGGGGGCCTCGAACAACGGCGTTTTAATAAACGGAACTGATTCAAACGAGGGCGCCGGGTCCCGGTTCCCCCCCCCCCCGGTACCCCCTCAATAGGGAGCGAGGAGGACGCGGTTGCCACGGCAACGGCGGGATGCGAGGCCCCGCCTCCATCCGTAACGACCAATCAGAAGAGGAGGCCACGCCCCCCGGCTCTGTCTACAGAGGCGGTGCTGATGCGGGGGGGAACCCCCAATATAGGGGGTATGAGGGTAAGCACCCCACAAAATGACGTCAGCGATGACATCACACCCACGCAACACCTCCCTTTCCCAACCGGAGGCACAGAGCGCCCGGTTTGGAGCTGTTATTCCCCCCCCGGAGGTGGGGGCTGCCCAGGGACGGGATTTGGGGGTCCATGAGCAAGGCAGGAGCTGAGCATCCCCCGATGCCCATTCAGTACCCAGAGGAATCACCGGGGCCACAGGCGTGGTTCCGAGGAGGATGCCCAGGGTTGGGGTGCGGGATGGGCACGGCAGGACCAGGACCGGCTCCGAGCATCATTCCCGTCCTCACAGCCTCTGGTTGGGGCAGCTCCAAGGCACCTTCACCCCCCCCCAAACCTTCCATCAGCTTTGGCCTCCTTCTGCTCACCCCAAACTTCACCCCCCGAACCGGCCACGTCTCACAGAGCCCAAGCTCGGGGAGGGGAAGATGCCACCAGCACCCGGACGCGCTCCCGGCCCCATCCCAACCGGTGACTCCATCCTCATCCCCCCCCCATGGATGCAGGGCTCGGAAGGCAGCAGCGGGTCCGTGGTACCCATGGGCTCCAAGGAGCAGCAGCCCCTTGGGACCCAAGCGCAGAGCCCCACAGAAACACCCCTTTGGGCCCTCATCCCCCCCCATGGAGAGCCCGGCGCCCACCTGGAGCTTTCCATGCGTTTCACTTTATTGGTTTCAAGTGGACGAACACTACCGATAGGACTGGGTCGAGTAAGGCTTTGTTCCTCTTGCGTCCCCCTCCTCGGCCCCTGCTCGGGACCCACACACGAAACCGCTTTGCACGCACACGACGACACGGCAGAGGTTGGGGGGCGGATGGAGGCGGGGGGGGGGGGGGGGGGCTGTTGCTACCTGATGGGTGCTGAGGTCTGTCCTAGCTTCAAGACACACACACGTCGATGTGCAGGGGATACAGAGGTGCAGCATTTACACACAGGGATCGACACAGAGCTCGCTACAAGATGCCTTCAAAGTCCATAGGGATGCATCCCCCCACCCCACTGGAGCCACCCTGGCTCCATCCCCGTCCATGGATGTGGAACTAAAGAGCAGGGATGCTGTTACCCGCCGCATCCCCGTTCCAAAGGTGATGCTTCCGCCTCCTCCCGGCTCTGTGGGATTTGGGGGGGGGGGGGGGGGGATGTTTTCTCCTTGCAAACGCACCCAGCAGTGCTGAGCCCGGCAGGATTGGGCCAGGAGAAGAGGTCTGAGCTCCTCGTGTCCTTGGAGAGAAACAGAGAAACAAAAGAGGGGGGGAAGGAGGGAAGAGAAAAGGGAGAGAAGGAAAAAAGCCCCAAATCCGCGCGGCCGGGAGGGGAAGGGGGTGGATTTTCCTTTGGTTTCTTATTGAAGGCAAAGGGGAGCATGCCCCCATCCCATTCCCACTGGGGTGCCCCCTTTGTGGTCCCTGTGGCCACAGGGCCCCGGGATGGAGCAGGAGCAGCTCCCCACAACCCCAACACCAGGATTGGTTTTGGGGTCCAGGATTAGGGGGGGGTGTGGGGGTCTCCCTCATTCCTCCCTTGCTCCGAGTGGTTGGAATGGGAACACCAACCCCAACCCCAACCCCACCCCTTGCTCCATGGTTTTGGGGGGCTTTGCTTTGCTTTTAGTGCTACTTTTACATGGCCCTCACCCCATTCCCGGTTTGGGGCTGCGGGAGATGCTCGGGGCCCCCCTGGCTCCATCCATCCCGGGCTAGGAGAAGGGAATGGCAGAGGGGAGGGGGGGAAACCATCAGAGCTCCACGTTTCACCTTGCCTGCAGCTCAGGCCCAGCACCAACCCCCCCCCCCATCATTGAGCAATGGGGGGGTGAATTCCATTCAGTGCCCAATGGAGGCCGAGCCCCCCCTTTGCCCCCCCCCCCCGGCCCTTACATTCAGTGTTTGTCAGCAGTTTCTATGGCTCAGCAGTGGCAGTGCAAATCCACCCTGGATTGAGATGCAGTTGTGCTGTTGGGTTCGGCCTCCCTGGGCTCGTGGGCTCCCTCAACACCCAGCTGTTCCCCATGGATTCTCCTCCCGTTTGGAACCCCAAACGGGACCAAAAATCAACCCAAAGACTCCCTCGCGCTCTTGGTCGCTCGCTTTATCCCGTGGGATGCTAAAGGGAATCCAGACTCATGCTCGAACAAAAGTGCTTATTACTTGAAGCAAGTGCTTTGGACCAAGGGGGCGGAGAGAGACTTCCTTGGGTCCCCAGGTTGGGTGAGGTGGGGGGGAGCCGGGGGTCCAAGAGCTTGGAATAGCTTTGGGAATGGGGGGGGGGGGAAGCCAAAAAGTCACTGCTCGGTGGGAGCGAAGCGGGAATGGTCCAACTTTGGCATGAAAGGGCCTTGGGGAGGGAGGGAGATGGGGGCACCCCGGAAGTTTCCCTCCGCCCCTCTTCACAGCGCCCCCGGATCTCGTGGCGCGCTAAAGGGATGCGCTAGGAGCAAACACCTGGATGAGGACTGGAATTGTCAGGCTGTGCTGTGCTGCCAGCGGGGTACCGTGCACTTAAAGGAGAACAAGACTGGGGCCCGCGCCCGCCCCGCGCATCCCTGCCCCTGCCCACCCTCCCGCGCCCCACGCCACGGATGCGCTGCTGGAACCTCGCGTCCCTCCGACAGAGAACCCCAAAAGGGGAAGGGGGGCGAGGGGAGAGGCCTCGCGAGCGAAGCGGGGCTCGGGGAGCGGCGGGGGGAAGCCCTTACAGAGATCCCATTGATTGTCTCAGGGGCAGGGAACGCGGCGCAAGGAACAAGGCCAACGAGAGCGGAGCGGGACTGAGCAACCACACAACCACTGCTGAAGAACAGAGATGGAGGGGGGGGGGGAAGGAAAAGCAGCATTGAGCCACGCTCCAGCCCAAGGGAAAGGGTGCTGAGCCCCGGCCCGAGGCCCAGCAGGATGAGGCCAAGGGCTCGAGGGGCGCGGATGGGAGCGGCGGAGCCCTGGGAGCAGCTCAGCCCCTCGTGCCCTCGGAGATGGAGGCTCAGGACTTTGGCCCCATTGAACCCATTGAAGCGGGGAGGGTTGGGGTCGGCAGCGAGCAGAGGAGAGAAAGCGATGGCGGAATTCCTCCTGGGAAAGGGGAAGAGCGGGAGGCGGGCTCCATCCCTGTAAACAAGGCTCTGGTTCCAGTTCTCCGCCGCCCAGCACTGAGCAAGGATCTTCCCAAAGGATTCGGGGGGTTCAAGTTTCTTCCGGATGCGAACTGAGGTAACTCGGTGCAGAAGGGGCAACGCTCGCGCTCAAGCTCCAAGGGATGGGGTGGAGGGGAGGGGGGGGAAAAGGGATCTCACCATCGGCATAAACCTCTCGAGTGCTTCGCTGAACAAAGTGCGGGTTGGGCACGGGCCGGGAGGAGGGAGCTGAGATGGGCCCCGTGAAGGGAACGTGCTCATCCCCACCCAAAGGCCAAGCCTGAAACGTCCTATTTGGTTCGGAAGAGTTTGGCTTTGGTTCGAAGACAGCAACAGCGCGAAGGGGCCGCAGCAGCAGCGCAGCCTCACCCCAAGAGAGCCCCTTCCCTCAGCATCCTCTTGGAATGAGGCTCAGGGTGGGAGGATGCTCCCTGCTCCCGGCCTGAGGGCACCCATGGCGGGGTGGGGGGGCTGCGGGTTGGGAAGGGCCAAGCCGATCCCTCTCTGCCGGCTCTCTGCATCCCAGTCTTTGGCTTTGAAGAGCCTCGTGGCGAGAGGGCTGCTCTGTGCACGTGGGAACGGTTACGGGGACCCCGAGCGGGCAAGAAAGGGGGAGAAGCCCCGACCCCAAAGGGAATAACATGGAGCAGTGCAACATCTGCCAGGGCCTCGAAGCTGCAGCGGGAATGGGATTCCTAAAGGTCCAAACCCCCCCCCCCCCCCAAAATGAACACCACAATCACCCCACAAGCACGCCACGATGCTGCAGTAGAAAAATACACAGAGGTTTCCCCCGGCTGGGAGCAAGGGCTTTCAAGTGCATTTCTTGTCCTTCTGGAAAGGGGCAGGCTTTCGGAGAGGGGGGATTTTTTATGGATTTTGTTGGGTTTTTCCCCAAGGAAAATGCTCCTTTTCGCTATAAATAACTTCTTTTTTTTTCTTCTCTCTCTCTAACTAAAAAAAGCAAACAGGGACTGGAACCTGGGCCAAGCCTCGATTCCTTGGATCTGACCCTCGGCCAGAGGCAGCAAAACCCAACCAAGAGAATCCCTAAAGTGCCTGGTAAAGGGGAGGGAGGCTCCAGCAGCGCATCCATAGCCTGGGCACGGGCTCGGGCAGCAGCACCCGTGCTGCTTACCCATGAGAGCTGCCTGAAGGGGAGCTCAGCGTCCCAGGTACAGTAGATCTGGATTCAAGTGTGTCTTGGAATGGGAGGATGAGCTTGGGAAGCGATTGCAAAGGGAGCAGCAGCTCCCACCCCCTACACCCCCCACCCCCCCCCCCCCATCACCCCACCAAGAGTTCAGGCTTCCCCATCCCGATGGATGGAGCGAGGAAGGGAACAAAGCAAAAACGGGGTGGGGGGGGGACGGGGACGACAGAAACCATCAGAACCAAAAGGTTTTGGGGGGGGGAAGGGGGGGGGGGGGGCAAACCCATCAGCACCCATCTCCCACCCTGAGCGCAGCAGGAGGAGGACGGGGCCGGGGATGGCATCATGGGCACATCCAGCGGGAAGAGGCCGCGCTGAACTCTTGGCTCGGCCCCGGGGGGGCCCTGCCCAGTCTTGTTCTCCTTTAAAGTGCCCTAGATGCACAGAACTCCTAAATAAATAGAATAAAGAGATCGGGTCACCCATCAGCTGCCGCTACTCCGAGTAGCAGCCGTCGAGGCCGATGGCGCTGGGCCGGTCCTTGCCGTAGGGGCAGGAGCTGCCGTTGGGCAGAGCCCCGCAGGCGGCCGTTTTGGCTGCGATGCCGCAGTTCTTGAGGAGGTTGAAGCTGAAGGAGCCGATGGTGTCCTTAGGGGGGAAAGGCTTCATGGTGGACAGGATAAGTGCCAGGCAGTCGGCGACGTCCTTGTTGGGAGCGCACGCCAAGGCTGGGGTATGACCTAGGGCAGAGGAGAGGGCTGAAGGAGCGGTGCCTGCCCCATGGGAGGCGGGGGTCAGGGCAGGTTTCGTCCCCGGCTTGGGGATGAGTTTGGCTTTAGGCAGCAGGAATTGAGGGGCAGGAGCAGCAGGACACAAGCAAAAAGCCCCCACAGCCCCGGCACCACAGGGATATTCCGTAACTCCCGTTATCCTAGCACTTAACCCATAGATATATAACTTATATTCCTCTTCCAACACCCTACTCCCGTTATCCTAGCACTTAACCCATAGATACGTAACTTATATTCCTCTTCCAACACCCTACTCCCGTTATCCTAGCGCTTAACCCATAGATATATAACTTATATTCCTCTTCCAACACCCTACTCCCGTTATCCTAGCGCTTAACCCATAGATACGTAACTTATACTCCTCTTCCAACACCCTACTCACGTTATCCTAGCACTTAACCCATAGATACGTAACTTATATTCCTCTTCAAAGATCCTACTCCCGTTATCCTAGCACTTAACCCATAGATATATAACTTATATTCCTCTTCCAACACCCTACTCCCGTTATCCTAGCGCTTAACCCATAGATATATAACTTATATTCCTCTTCCAACACCCTACTCATGTTATCCTAGCGCTTAACCCATAGATACGTAACTTATATTCCTCTTCCAACACCCTACTCACGTTATCCTAGCACTTAACCCATAGATACGTAACTTATATTCCTCTTCCAACACCCTACTCCCGTTATCCTAGCGCTTAACCCATAGATATATAACTTATATTCCTCTTCCAACACCCTACTCACGTTATCCTAGCACTTAACCCATAGATACGTAACTTATATTCCTCTTCAAAGATCCTACTCCCGTTATCCTAGCACTTAACCCATAGATATATAACTTATATTCCTCTTCCAACACCCTACTCCCGTTATCCTAGCGCTTAACCCATAGATATATAACTTATATTCCTCTTGTAACATCCCACAACCTAAAGGCCCTGCAGCAGAGCAAGAACCCTGCTGGGAGGCAGAGCTTCAGGCCACAACAGCCACTTGCAGGGGAGCCAGTGGCTGAGCCCGGGCTGGGTTTGTGCCTTGGCAGCACCCGGAGGTGCAGCAGGGGAGGCAGGGATGCACTTCCAGGCTGTGGGATCTGGGAATGCCTCCCCAGGGCACCGCTCTCCTCACCTGCAATGCCCCAGGCTGAGAGCCACGGGAAGGACATGGAGCTGCTGCTGAGCGCTTCCCTGGGGAGCACCCAGTACCCATTGGGGACCCTCCACTGACCCCCCCCAGCACCCGTGGGGAACACGCACCTTCTTCATCCACAGCCAGCACAGTGGCCCCTCTGCTGAGCAGGGCCTGCACCACGGTGGCCAACCCATTGCGTGCTGCGATGTGGAGCGGCCTGGGGGGAGCAGGACAAGGCAGGAGCATGAACCCAGGCAGGGCCACAGCATCCCAACCCCATGGACACGCTCCAGGCGTGGGGGCAGAGCGGCTGCAGAAGGACCTGGATGCACGGAGCTGTGCCCAGGCAGGCAGGAAGCCCCCAGCACCCCCTTGGCTGCTGCCACCATCCCCACTGCGTGTCCCCCCCCCCTGCCCCCAGCAAAGCCAGCTCCTCCCCAGCTGCCCCAGTACTCACATCTGCAGAGCACTGTTACTTGCATTGATAAGGCCAAGGTCTTGGGTTTCCCCCAGGATCAACAAGGCACACTTTTCATGGCCCTGGAAAGGAGAGCAGGATGCTCAGGGAGCACGAGCAGGAGCCCTGGGGCTGACCTGGAGCTGCCCCACTGCAATGGGGATGCTCAGGATACAGAAACGTTCCCTAAACCCAACCTCCCCCAGGAGCCACCCCTTTGGCAGGGCTTAGGAAGCCAAACTGCTGCCTCCTCCATCCCCTGCACCCCATGGATGTGCTCATCCCCAGCTCCCGCTGCCACCACGAGCTCAGAGCACCCTCAGGACGTGCTCCAGCCGGAGCTGCTGGGAGCTGAGGGAGCAGCTCCTGCTGCTCTGCTCTGGATGAGACCCCTCTCAAGGGGCAGGTGGCGGTGAGCACGGTGCCCACCTTGCTGCAGGCCAGGTGAAGAGCTGTGTTCTTGTTGACATCCAGCACAGTTATGTTGGCTTTCGCCTGGTACAGCAGGAACTCTGCAACGAGGAGGAGGGCGAAGGTGCTGTGGGGCAGGCGTGGGGCCGAGGCCCCAGAGCAGGCAGGCGGCCCCGCGAGGCTCAGCCCCACGCCGGGGAGCCCAGCACGCACCCACTGCTGCAGAGTGCCCCTTCTCGGAGGCCAGCATGAGCGGGGTCCTCCCCAGCTTGTCGGTCAGGTCCACCTGGGCCTGGTGGCGCAGGAGCAGCTGTAAACCATGGGTGTTGTCTGCAAAGGCAGCAGCGTGAAGGGGAGTCCTGGCGAGGCAAGAGATGGGGTGAGGAGGAGGCTGCAGGGGCATCGGGGTCCCTCCGTGCCAGGGGAAGGGAGCAGGGGGTCCCAGCCATCACCCAAGGCGAGGGGGACACGAGGGAGGGCCGGGGACCAGGCCGCGCTCACCTTCCTTTGGCATCTCTGCTATTCACAATCTTGGCACCCAATGCTTCCAGCAGCATCTCAGCAGTGCCATCCTGGTTGTTAATTCTGATGGTGGGGAGGAGAAGGGAAGGGAGAGCAGGATTAAAGAGCATCGAGACCGCTGCAGCACGCTCCTGGGGTCGTTTAGGGTGAAAGAAGCCTTTTACCCCTCTTGGTGCTCCCCAAACCCAACCCCTGCGTGCTCAATGGGGCCCCAGGTACCACCCTGAGGAGCTGCTGGTGCTGCCCTCACCGAGCCCTTGGTGGGAAGGGCAGGGTCTGGAGCTCCTCCGGGTCCCCTCTCCCCCAGCCCCCAGAGCAGGTCCCAGGTGCTGCTTACACTGCACAGTGCAATGGAGTAAAGGGGTTTCCTTCAAGGTACGCGAATGGGTTGTGTTCAAGTAACAATTCCAGACAATCTTCATGCCCTGCCGAGGGAAGAGGGGGCAGGAGAGCATTAGGGTTAGGTTACCTGAACCCGAACCCATCTGGCCCCGTCCTCACTTGGGACAGCGAGGAGGGGTGGAAGGTGCCCGGAGCAGGAGCGCCCAGAGCGGGGCAGCCTCAGCAATTCCCTGATCCCTCTTTTCCGGTCTCAGTCCTTCCTTAAGGAGACCAAACCCCCCCCATCCTCCCTCCCAGGGGAGCCCTTCCCAAGCGGCTGCGGAGGCCGCGGGGCTCAACACTGCCCCTCACCGCTGTAGGAAGCCCAGTGCATGGGGGAGAAGCCGCTGTAGTCGACCACGGCGTCCAGGGGGTCGGTGGAGAGCGCTGCCTGCAGCAGCGTCCGCAGCACCTCCAAGTGCCCGCAGGCCGAAGCGAAGTGGATCGGGGTCCGGCCCTTGAAGTCCCGGCACAGGACGAAGGCATCGTGGTCCAGCAGCGCGGCCAGGCAGTCCTCACAGCCCGTCACGGCCTGCAGCAGGGCACAGCACCACGGGGCCCAGCTCAGCCTCCAAGCAGCCGGCAGCGGGCAGGGATCCTGCCCCTCTGCTCTGCTCTGCGGGACCCCCCCCCCGGCCCTGCGGTGCTGGGGGCCTCAGGGTAAGGACGTGCAGCTGGAGGGCAGAGGATGCTCAAGGACTGGAGCAGCTCCCATAGGAGCCAGGCTGAGGACGTTGGGGCTGGGGAAGAGCAGCTTCCAGTGCCTGAAGGGGGGTACAAGGATGCTGGGGAGGGACCTGCAGCAGGGACTGGAGCGATGGGACAGGGGGTGATGGGTTCAGAGTGGAACAGGGGGAGTTCAGGTTGGAGATGAGGGAGTTCTTCCCTGTGAGGGTGCTGGGGCGCTGGGATGGGTTGAATGGAGAAGGTTTGGATGCTCCATCGCTGGCAGCGCTCAAGGCCATGTTGGAGCCCCCTGCTCCAGGGGAAGGTGTCGCTGGAACCGGATGACCTCAAGGCCTTTCCCAACCCAAAGCACTCCATGACTCCACGGAGCGACCCGCAGGAGGAGGAGCAGGGGCTCCGAGGGAACGCTCACCCCTCGGTGCAGCGCGGTCCTTCCCCTCTTGTCGGCCGCGTCGGCCGTGGATCCCTTCTCCAGCAGGAGATGGACGCAGTCCACGTGGCCGTTCATGATCGCCAGCATCAGCGGGGTTCTGCAGCGGGGGAAGGCAGCAGGGAGGAGCAGGAGCTCGGCAGTGAGCGGGGCTCAGCCCCAGCCCCCCTGCGAGGGCGCTCGGCCCCGGCCGGACTCACTGGCCGTGGATGTCCATGACGTCGGTGATGTCCGCCCGCTCCCCGCTGTCTATGAGGAGGTGCAGGGAATCCGTGTTCCCGTTGGCAGCTGAAGGCACGAGGGAAGGGGGAATCACTCCTCTATGGACGGCTGAGCACGTCCCTGCCACCGGGAGCCGCATCCTGCCGGGACCCCGGCCCCGTGTGCCCGCCCTGCCCCTCACCTGCAGCGTGGAGAGGGGTCCACTTCCTCTTCCTCTCCTTGACCAGGGCCGAGGCGCCGTGGCTGGTGAGCACCTCCACGCAGTCGGTGGAGCCCCTCTCGGTGGCCAGGTACAGCGCCGTCCGCCCCTTGTGGTCCCGCACGTCCAGGTTCACCAGGGTCTCAGCGAGGGTCTTCAGGGCTTCACAGTGACCATTATAGGCCTGAGGACAAAGCACGCCATGGCAGGGCCCTGCCTGGAGGAGCTGCACCCACCAATGCCCCCCTCTGGGTCCCTCCGTCACCTCTCGCTCCCTGACAAAGCCCTTGGCACATCAGGGACAGGAGGTGGCTCCCAAGGGGGGGTGATATCCCCAACCCAAGGGACGTGGAGCAGGGGCAGCACCTTCCCTCCTGCGCCCTGGTGCTGCAGGGACCAGCCTGGAGCCACCAGGACCCAGCAGGACCCCCCCGTAGCGCCGGGGCTGGGCAGCCCTACTTACAGCTAAGTGCAAAGGGCTGACTGGAATGGTGCTTTCCACGTCCTCCAGGCAGTTGAAAGACATCTCCAGGAGCTGCAAGAGCACAGCACAAAGCCCACAGGTGACCCATGGGGGCTGGGGCTGAGGCTCTGCTTAGGGAAACTGCTCATCTGCTTCACAGGGTTTCACCATGGGGCCCACAGCAAGGCCCTGCAGCCGGTTCTGAGGTCCTGCAGGAGCTCTTCCTTGGCCCTCAGGCAGGGGCACCCCCACAAAGCCCTTTTCCCCTCTCCTCCACGGCCTTCCCAGCACAACGGCTCCCACAGCACAAAGGCTTTACCCCAGCCCTGTCTTGCCCCTAACCCCAGCCCCACGGGATGCTCTCCTGCAGCTCACTCACCAGCTCCAGGTTCTGCCTGTTGCCGTAGGCTGCTGCGTAGTGGACAGCGGTGTATCCCTGCTTATCCCGCAGGGACGGGTCAGCACCATTATCCAGCAGGAATTCCAAACAACTGCAACCAGCAAGAGCAAGGGGAAAGGCTGAGCTATGCAGGGTTGAGCTCAGAGGAGATGCTGTGGTCACCCCCCCCCCACACAAGGCATGGAAGTGAGGACCAGGATGCAGTGAGCCCATCAGACCCCAGGGCTCAGCAGATGGGAGGTGCTCCCAGTGTCCCCAGGCAGGGAAGGGGGGGGCACAGCCACCAAGTGCCACTCACAAGAACGCTTCCTTCATCCTGGACTCCTTCAGTGGCTCCTCCTCAGTGTCGTGGCTGGGTCCTGAATGAGTCTCTGCTCTGGAAGGGCAGGGACCAGGCTCTGTTTGCTGCCACCACCCAGCCCCAGCAGCAGGGAGGAGGCCAGGGCACAGCCGAGCCCGCAGAGGGGCCGGAGCAGCACGAGGGGCCCCCCACCTCCTGTACGTGTCCGAAGCAGCAGCGTAGTGTAAGGGGGTGCAGCCTTTGCAGTCAGCCTCGTTGACGCTGGCTCCTGCTGTCACCAGGGTCACCGTACACTGGTAGCTGCCGTTGGCGGCTGCGTAGTGCAGTGGGGTCCTGGCAAAGGGCAGGGAGAAGGGGCTCAGCACCAAGCCTGGCAGCAAAGGCAGGAGCTGGCTCCAGAGCTGGACCCTTTGGGGTGGGACAGGGGGAAGGAAGCAGCGGCAGGCACCCAATGGGGCTGGATTGTGCCTCTCGGGCTGCTCCGGGGCCTCCAGCACGCTCACCTTCCAAACTTATCCCTCCTCCTCAAGTCAGCACCGCTGCTCAACAGCAAGTTAAGACATTCAACGTTCCTGCAGGAGGAAGGTGGAGGGGGGGGTTACACACCATGGGGACACCGGCTCCTTGTCGTAGCCGTGCCGCAGCGCGGCTCGGAGCCGCCTCTGGGCTGGGGCTGCACACACAAAGCTCTTCCCCAGGTCCTCGGGAGGACTCGACCCCTCGGCAGCATCACTGCAGCCACGTTCCCCCTCTCACAGCCCCACTCCCACCCCTGGGCCATCAGCTCAGGAGCCCTTTAGGAGCCGAGGGGGTGTTTCAGCCCCTTTAAAGGTGGGCGAAGAGCCAGAGAGGGGGTGATGGGATGAGTCAAACAGAACACGGCCCAAAGGCTCCCTTTCCACCCCGGGGCTCTGACCACAAGAACCCTGCACTGGGCAGGGAGGCGGGGGGATGATGCAGAGCTCACCCCCCCGAAGCAGCAGCGTGGAGGCAAGTCCTGCCGAGGTTGTCAGGCGTGTTGATATCGAAGCCTGCAGACAGCACGTGCTCGTTGCTCAGCGAGGACACGATGCTGTACAACTGACCTGTGGGGAGGCAACGGAGCAAGGAGGGTCGGGCTGGGGGGTGGCCCCCCATCCTGTGCCCCCCCCCCTCATGGCAGGAGGAGCCCTTCACTGACCTGAGGAAAGCAGCTTGCGACAACAGTCGGAGAACCCGAAGAGAACAGCTAAGTGCAGGGGGAACATGTCGTGGATCCCACGCCTGCAGGGAAGAGGAGGAGGAGGAGGAGGGCGGCACGGGTCAGCCCAGCCTTCCCGCAGCCTCCAGCCCAGAGGAGCAGGAATCCCCCTCCCTACCTTGCAGTGTCAGCACCATTCGTCATCAAAGTACTTATTAGCAGCTCGTGGCCGTATCTAGCAGCAACGTGGAGGGGGGTATTGCCGTATTTGTCAGCGCAGTCGATCTCGCTGCCTGCAAAGGAGACGCCGAGCGCGGCTCTGCTGCATCCCCACATGGGTGCTGACCCAAACCCGGCCTCCCCCTTGCTCCAGGACGAGGGGATGCTCCGGGCCCGGAGGAGCCCGGCTGAAGGCAGGGGCAGTGCCAAGCACTGCAGCAGCACTGCCTTTGGGGCTGTGACCTGGCTGGAATGGCAGTGCCTTGGGTGCGCACTTGGCTGCCCTTGAGGGCACAGGGCTGGTAACCGGAGAGGCCCCGAGCTCCGGAAGCAGGGGGAGAGGCTGAGGGCAGGCGGGAGCCAGCACTCACCGTTCTGGATGAGGATCTGCGAGCGCGTGAAGCGGCCGTGGATGGCAGCCATGTGCAAGGGGCTCTTCCCTTCCTTACTCTGTGGGGAGCAGAAGCCCCGTCAAGGCCTTCCCATCGCCCTCCCCTTCCTCCCCTACCCCTGCTCCCCCCCAGCCCGCACCTGAAAGTTGACGTCGGCGCCGTTGTTCACCAGGAGCTCGAGGCACAGGGCCCCGTTGGTGGAGACGGCAGCAAAGTGCAGGGGGGTGAAGCCCTTCTCGTTGGGCTGGTTGACGTTGGCGCCGTAGTTGACGAGCTCGTTGGCCACGGCGTCCTGCCCCATGTAACAGGCGATGTGGAGGGCGGTGTTCCCGAAGGTGTTGGGCTCATCGATCTAAGGCAGCGACAAGAGACAAGCCCCGTGGCACGGGGGGCTCCAGAAGCACCCGGAGCCTTCAGGGCCTGCACCCCGAGCTCCTACCTCGACCCCCAGGCGCAGGAGGTGCCGCACGACCTCGACCTGGCCGCTGGCGGCCGCCGTGTGCAGCAGGGTGTAGCCCTTCTTGTCCTTGCACATCACATCGGCCCCCCGCGCCACCAGCAGCTTCAGCACCTCCAAATGCCCTGCGGAAAGGAGCAGTGAGAGCCAGGGAGAGCGAAGCCCCAGCACCCCAAAGAAGGGGGAGCCCCAAGCAGGGGATGGGTTGGAAAGGACGTTAAGGTCAGCCAGGTCCGTGATGATGGGTGAGGAGGCCTCACGCTGGACCCAAGGCTCCAACCTGGCCCTGAGCCCTGCCAGGGATGGAGCATCCAAACCTTCTCCATTCAACCCATCCCAGCGCCCCACCACCCTCGCAGGGAAGAACTTCCTCATCTCCAACCTGAACTCCCCCTGTTCCACTCTGAACCCATCATCCCCTGTCCCATCGCTCCACTCCCTGCTGCAGGTCCCTCCCCAGCATCCTTGTACCCCCTTTCAGCCCCTGGAAGCTGCTCTTCCCCAGCCCCAACGTCCTCAGCCTGGCTCCATACGGGAACACACAAGAACACGGGACAAGCACCCAACATGATCCCCATGGGGAAAACCTACCCAGGAAAGCGGCCCAGTGGATGGGCTGCCGGTCCTTCTTGTCGCAAGTGCTCAGGCTGGCCCCTTTGTTCAACAGCAGGTTCACCATCTGCAGGAGCAGAGGCAATGAGCGGGGCCCTGGGGCCGTGGGGCGGGCAGGGCAGGGCTGGGGGGGTGCCCACCTCGAGGTGGCCGCTGTGCACGGCGTGGTGCAGCGCCGTGCGGCCCGTGCGGTCGGCCACGTTGACGGTGCTCAGCAGCGGGACCATGGCCTCCACGCACTTGGTGGCCCGGTTGGCGGCGGCCACGTGCAGCGGGGTCTGCCAGTGCTTGTCGCGGGCGTTGACGTCCGCCGAGTGCTTCAGGAGGAGGTGCAGGGCCTTCTGCAAGGAGCACAGGGGAAAGGAAAGGGGCTGGAACGCGGGCGGCTGCGGCTCTCCGGGAGCATCTCCCTGCCTGCTCCCGAAGGAAAGGACCCGTTTCCTCTCCTGCCTTCAGGCCCTGGTTCCGTGCTTTCCCCTTAAAAGGCTCTGGGAGTGAGGAGGGAGAAGGGATCTTCCCCACGTGAATCCTCCAGGCTGGAGCTTGGTGGCTGTGGGACCTGCACGAGGCTCACTGAAGCCCCGTCGCAGCTCTTCCCTCCCAGGGCTGGGTGAATG
This sequence comes from Pezoporus wallicus, assembly GCF_028554395.1. Taxonomy (NCBI): domain Eukaryota; kingdom Metazoa; phylum Chordata; class Aves; order Psittaciformes; family Psittacidae; genus Pezoporus; species Pezoporus wallicus. The sequence continues at coordinate 36,453 of NW_026638625.1, forward strand.
GGTGGGCATCACCTAAACCCAGCGTTGCCAGGAGCAGGATGCGGGCAGGAATCCCTCTGGACCTGCTGGAACAGCCTCAGCACCCTGAGCTCCTGTGTTCAGCGAGCCCAGAAGTGTCCCAGCACACAAACCCCTTCAGCAGAGGCTCACACCCACGGCTGCTGCCCACTGAGCCCATGCAGTCAAGTTACACGGGATGCAGGCGAGAACAAGGAAAGCTTCCCAATGGGATGTGTGGAATCAGCTCCCGAAGGGAAGGGGGAGAAGAGCCCCACCACAGCCTGGATCAGCCCCTGGGGAAGGAGGAAACGCAGCTCCCCAGGCACGGAGCAGCGCTGAGGGTGGGAAGGATCCTACCTCGTGGCGAGAGGCGGCCGCGCGGTGCAAGGGCGTGAGCCAAACCGTGTCCTTGGCGTTGACGTTAGCACCTATGGGAGGAGTGGGGGGGGGTCAGGGCATGGAGAGGAGCCCCACTGCAGCAAGGGGGGGGGGCTTGGGGAGAGCCAGGCCCTGGGATGGGCCAAAGGAAGCACTGGGAGCCGGGGCTGGGGCAGGGACCATGGTGTGGGGTCCAGAGCCAAGGTGCAGCTCCGCTCCTTGCTTTAGGACAAGGATTCCGGAGGCACAGACCCAATGGTTCCTGGTGGGATCTGAGGGGAGAGGCCAGATCTAAGGCAGGGCATCAGGTAGGGAAGGTGGCAAAGCACTCGCGTCCCGCACCCCCAGCGCCTCTGGGGCCCTGTGCTGCTGAGAACTCCCCCCAAAAGGCACGAGCGGCCCAGCCCGGGGCACCCAAGGGTGCTCTGCAGCCCTGAGAGCAGAGCAGAGCACGAAGGCGCCTTGGAGGCAGCGCCAGCAGCCAGCCAGGCCCCCCGGCCTCTACCTGACAGGATGAGGAGCTCGAGGATCGCGACATCTCCCAGGTAGGCAGCAGCGTGCAGCGGCGTTCGGCGCTCTTGGTCCTGAGCGGGGACGGAAGGAACGGGAGGTGGGGATGAGCCTGGGGGGCAGGGAGCTCCCTGCCCCGCTCCAGCCCCCCCTGCGCGCAGCGTCCCGGCATGGGGACAGGGAGAAGCTGCTTCAAAGCCACCAGCTCCTGCGCGCGGAGGGCAGAGCTGAGGCGAGCGGGGTGCGACCACGGCTCCTCAGCCCATCCCGCAGCCACCCAGAAGGGCTGCGGGGTCCGGGTGAGCCGAGGTGGGATCTGATCTGAGCCCGGGCACCTCCCGGGCTGGGGGCTCAAGCCCTGCCTGAGGCTTTCCTCAAGGAACACCCCACGGATCAAAGGCAGGAAGCGAACACGAGGAGCACGACGCGGTCCCAGCCCCGGGTTTGGGGGTTTGGGCACGGAAAACCCAAGGAATTGCTCTGCATTAGGTTAAAATCTGGCAAATTGAGGGGGGGGATTAGGGTTTGGTACCAGCTCGCGCTGCACAAGGAGGGAGGATGGGGAAGTGGCACCCAGCCGGCAACAAGAGCATCCCTAAGGCTTGCACGTGGAATGGGACCAGCTGGGGGTCACTGTGCATGGGAAGGACCCGGAGCACGGCCAGAGGGGAGGGCAGCACCCACCAGGACATTGATGTTCTCCTTCTGGTTCAGCAAGGACCTCACCTCCTCTACATCGCGGTTGAAGATGGCTTGGACCAGAGGAGGCTGCGAAGGGGACGGGGAGCACGCGTGAGGGTGGCTGCAGGGGGGCAGCTTCAACCCGAGCTCCCAGCTCCCCTCGGCCACGTTAAAGCCGTTCCTTCCCCCTTGTCCTGCTCCTGCATCCTTCGCCCAAAGCCGCTCTCCAGGGGTCCCGGGGCTGCTCTGAGCTCTCCCTTGGAGCCGTTTCCACGGGGCTGGGACCGCGGCATCCCCAGCACAGCCCCCAGTGGGTTTCTCCCGAGCTCCCGGAGGGGGATGCTCCCCGCATCCCAGCAGCTCCACACCGGGAACCCCCGGGGTCAGAGGCAACGCCTGAGTCACGGCCCTGGAATGCAGCGGCCTCAGCACCGCTGCTGGATGCTGAACCCCGGCGAAGGGAAGGGGTCCCGAGGGGTCCCGGTGCCCCCGTCGGTGCGAGGGCTGCAGCGGGGCCGGGTCCCCACGGAGAGCGCGGGGGCTCGGTCACCATAAAGGAAAGCAAGGAGGGAGCCCCACCGGAGCCCGGGATCCAGCCCCGGGCCCGGGGCCGGCAGCGCCCAGCTCCCGCATCCGAGCGGGTCTCCATGGACCACGGAGCCACGAGCGGGAGCATCCGGACGAGCTCCCCCGGGCCGGGGATGCTCGGGAACGGCGGCTCCCGAGCGAGGCCTCGCAATGGCAGGGACGGGATCCGGCGCTCCCGCACCCCGAACCCACCCCCAAAGCCCACAGGGGTCCCCCCTGCACCCGGGGCCGCTGCCTCAGCGCGGGGGGGGGGGGGGGGGGCACGGCCGAGGCTCCGGTCCCGGCTCCCATCCGCGCTCCATGGACCGGGGGATGCCCCCGGCCCGGAGCGCGGGTCCCGGCCGCAGCGAGCAGCGGGGCCGGGCCGGGAGGCCCCAGCGCTGGGAGCGGGCCCCGGGCGGGAGCCGCGGCCTGGGGCGGCGGCTGAGGCCGGGCCCGCACTAGGCCGCGCATCCCCGGGCTGGCGTAGCGGCGCGGCCGGGCAGGGCGCGGGGCCCGCGGGGCGGGCGCGGTTGGCGGTACCTGGTCCGTGATGCTGAGAATCCCCATCTCGGGGCCGCCCTCAGCGCGCAGCTCCCGGCATCGGGCTCCGGCCGCGGCGGCTCCGCTCGGGCGGCTCTGGCGGGGCGGGGAGCGCCTGGGCCCGCCCACAGCTCGGGGAGCGGCCGGGCCGCAGCGCCGCCGCCGGCCGGGAGCGCCGGGTGCGAGCCGGGCCCAGAGCCCGAGCTCCCGCCCCGGCCACCGCCGGAGTCCCCCCGCCCCACGGGCGCCGCTGCGAGCCCCGGTCACTGCCCAGCGCGGGCGGAGCCGTGCCCGTGTGCGGGGCCCATCCCCACGGCTGGGAGCGGCCGTCGATGGCAGCAGCCACGTGCGCGGGTGTCACGGGGCACCGGGCACGGCCTCGGGGCCGCCCCGCACGGTGCGGGGGGGGGAAGGAAACGGCCGGGCCCCGGCGCTCCCGTCCGGTACCGGCGCCGGGCACGGGGCTGGGACCCCCCCCCACGGGTCCTGCGGGGTGAACGCGGGGCTGCCACGGGGAGCGGGGCCCCGGGGCCCCGGAGCCCCGGAGCGGGAGCGGGGAAGGAGGGAGGGGGGGGGGTCCCACCGGGGCTCCCCTCGGAGCCG
>NW_026638626.1:0-4013 GCF_028554395.1 Pezoporus wallicus
GCTCCTCCACTGTGCTAGCAGACGGCAACCGTTCGTGCTCTACTCACTGTGCTGCTGGGCAGCCGAGAGCAAGCACCGAAGAGGGTGCTTTCAAATTGACGTTTAGGTATGAAAGCTAGGAGCGACAGCAATGATGGTGACACCGTTGCAAAGCTGACTGTGTGCTGAAGATGCCCAGCACATGCTTTCCCTCCCGGCTCTTCGGATCTGGGAGCAGAAGCCAGAAGTTCGTGCACTAATCGCTGTGCTACTGGGCAGCTGGGAAGCAGCTTTGAAGAGGTTGCATTCAAATGTACTTTTAGGTATGAAACCGAGGAGTGACAGCAATAATGGTGTCAGCATTGCAAAGCTGACTGTGTGCTGAAGATGCCCAGCACATTCTTTCCCTCCTGGCTCTTCGGCTCTGGCAGCAGACGGCAACCGTTCGTGCTCTACTCACTGTGCTGCTCGGCAGCCGAGAGAAAGCTCCGAAGAGGGTGCATTCAAATGGACCTTTAGGTATGAAAGCGAGGAGCGACAGCAATGATGGTGACACCGTTGCAAAGCTGACTGTGTGCTGAAGATGCCCAGCACATGCTTTCCCTCCTGGCTCTTCGGATCTGGGAGCAGAAGCCAGACGTTCGTGCTCTAACTGTGCTGCTGGGCAGCCGAGAACAAGCTTCGGAGAGGTTGCATTCAATTGGACTTTTAGGTATGAAAGCGAGGAGCGACAGCAATGATGGTGACACCGTTGCAAAGCTGACTGTGTGCTGAAGATGCCCAGCACATGCTTTCCCTCCTGGCTCTTCGGCTCTGGGAGCAGAGGCCAGACGTTCGTGCTCTAATCGCTGTGCTACTTGGCAGCTCAGAGCAAGCTCCGGAGAGGTTGCATTCTAGTGGACTGTTAGGTATGAAAGCGATGAGCGACAGCAATGATGGTGACACCGTTGCAAAGCTGACTGTGTGCTGAAGATGCCCAGCACATGCTTTCCCTCCTGGCTCTTCGACTGTGGGAGCAGACGGCAACCGTTCGTGCTCTACTCACTGTGCTGCTGGGCAGCCGAGAGCAAGCTCCGAAGAGGGTGCATTCAAATGGACCTTTAGGTATGAAAGCGGGGAGCGACAGCAATGATGGTGACACCGTTGCAAAGCTGACTGTGTGCTGAAGATGCCCAGCACATGCTTTCCCTCCCGGCTCTTCGGCTCTGGGAGCAGAGGCCAGACGTTCGTGCTCTACTGACTGTGCTGCTGGGCAGCCAAGAGCAACGAGCAGAGAAGGTGGATTCAAATGAACTTCTCGGTATGAAAGTGAGGAGCGACAGCAATGATGGAGGCACTGTTGCAAAGCTGACTGTGTGCAGAAGATTCAGAGCACCAGCTTTCCCTCCTGGCTCTTCGATTGTGGGAGCAGACGGCAACTGTTGGTGCTCTACTCACTGTGCTGCTGGGCAGCCGAGAGCAAGCTCCGAAGAGGGTGCATTCAAATGGACCTTTAGGCATGACACCGAGGAGCGACAGCAATGATGGTGACACCGTTGCAAAGCTGACTGTGTGCTGAAGATGCCCAGCACATGCTTTCCCTCCCGGCTCTTCGGATCTGGGAGCAGAAGCCAGAAGTTCATGCACTAATCGCTGTGCTACTGGGCAGCTGAGAAGCAGCTTTGGAGAGGGTGCATTCAAATGTACTTTTAGGTATGAAACCGAGGAGTGACAGCAATAATGGTGACAGCATTGCAAAGCTGACTGTGTGCTGAAGATGCCCCGCACATGCTTTCCCTCCTGGCTCTTCGACTGTGCTAGCAGACGACAACCGTTCGTGCTCTACTCACTGTGCTGCTGGGCAGCCGAGAGCAAGCTCCGAAGAGGGTGCATTCAAATGGACCTTTAGGTATGACACTGAGGAGCGACAGCAATGATGGTGACACCGTTGCAAAGCTGACTGTGTGCTGAAGATGCCCAGCACATGCTTTCCCTCCTGGCTCTTCGGATCTGGGAGCAGAAGCCAGACGTTCGTGCACTAATCGCTGTGCCACTGGGCAGCCGAGAACAAGCTTCGGAGAGGTTGCACTCAAATGGACTTTTAAGTATGAAACCGAGGAACGACAGCAATGATGGTGACACTGTTGCAAAGCTGACTGTGTGCTGAAGATGCCCAGCAAATGTTTTCCATCCTGGCTCTTCGGCTCTAAGAGCAGAGGCCAGACGTTCATGCACTAATCACTGTGCCCCTGGGCAGCCGAGAACAAGCTTTGGAGACGTTGCATTCAAATGGACTTTTACATATGAAACCGAGGAGCGACAGCAATGATGGTGACACCGTTGCAAAGCTGACTGTGTGCTGAAGATGCCCAGCACATGCTTTCCCTCCTGGCTCTTCTGCTCTGGGAGCAGAGGCCAGACGTTCGTGCTCTAATCGCTGTGCTACTTGGCAGCTCAGAGCAAGCTCCGTAGAGGTTGCATTCGAGTGGACTTTTAGGTATGAAACCGAGGAGCGACAGCAATGATGGTGCCACCCTTGCAAAGCTATGCAGAAGATTCAGAGCACATGCTTTCCCTCCTGGCTCTTCGACTGTGGGAGCAGACGGCAACCGTTCGTGCTCTACTCACTGTGCTGCTGGGCAGCCGAGAGCAAGCTCCGAAGAGATTGCATTCAAATGTGCTTTTAGGTATGAAACTGAGGACTGACAGCAATAATGGTGACAGCATTGCAAAGCTGACTGTGTGCTGAAGATGCCCCGCACATGCTTTCCCTCCTGGCTCTTCGACTGTGGGTGCAGACAGCAACCCAAACCCTGACACTAACCCTAACCCTAAACCTAACCATAACCAAACCCTAACCCTAACCCTAACCCTAACCATACCCCTAACCCTAACCCTAACCCTAAACCTAACCATAACCCTAACCCTAACCCTAACCCTAACCCTAACCCTAACCCTAAACCTAACCCTAACCCTAACCCTAACCCCTATCCCTAACCCTAACCCTAACCCTAACCCTAACCCCTACCCCTAACCCCTAACCCGACCCCCTAACCCTAACCCTAACCCTAACCCTAAGCTTTCACCAGCTTTCCCTCCTGGCTCTTCGATTGTGGGAGCAGACGGCAACTGTTCGTGCTCTACTCACTGTGTAGCTGGGCAGGCGAGAGCAAGCTCCGAAGAGGGTGCATTCAAATGGACCTTTAGGTATGAAAGCGAGGAGCGACAGCAATGATGGTGACACCGTTGCAAAGCTGACTGTGTGCTGAAGATGCCCAGCACATGCTTTCCCTCCTGGCTCTTCGGATCTGGGAGCAGAAGCCAGACGTTCGTGCACTAATCGTTCTGCCCCTGGGCAGCCGAGAACAAGCTTCGGAGAGGTTGCACTCAAATGGACTTTTACGTATGAAACCGAGGAGCGACAGCAATGATGGTGACACCCTTGCAAAGCTAACTGTGTGCTGAAGATGCCCAGCACATGCTTTCCCTCCTGGCTCTTCGACTGTGGGAGCAGACGGCAACCGTTCGTGCTCTACTCACTCTGCTGCTGGGCAGCCGAGAGCAAGCTCCGAAGAGGGTGCATTCAAATGGACGTTAGGTATGAAAGCGAGGAGAGACTGCAATGATGGTGACCCCGTTGCAAAGCTGCTTGTGTGCTGAAGATGCCCAGCACGAGCTTTCCCTGCTGGTCCTTCTGCCGTGTGAGCAGATGCCACTGTTCATTCTGTGCTGACTGTGTTGCTGCGCAGCAGAGAGCAGGCTCTGGACTGATTCCATTCAAATGCTTTTCCTGTATGAAAGTGAGCAGTGAAAGCAACGATGGAGGCACCAATGTAAAGGGGATTGTGTGCTGAACAGGTCCAGCACCAGCTTTCAATCCTGGCTCTTCTGCTGTGGGAGCAGAGGCCAAACGTTCGTGCTGTACTCACTGTGCTGCTGGGCAGCTGAGACCACCTGAGAATTTGGATTCAAATGGACTTTTAGGTATGAAACCGAAGAGAGACTGCAATGATGGTTGTGTGCTGAAGAAACCCAGCACTAACTTTCCCTGCTGG